>NW_019102299.1:0-2951 GCF_001856785.1 Myzus persicae
TTTTGAAAAAAGTTTTTGAACTCTGTTTTATTCCCAGTTACATTTAATATTTTTAGCATGGTTTTATTAGTTGAAGCTCCGTCACAAGTAAGGGCAACAACTTGTAAACCAGCATCCTCTAACAACATAATTGCTTTGACAACCAACTGTACTAAATCAATACCTGTGATAATAAACATAAAAGTTTTATTTTAGATAATATAGTACCTATATTAATCTTCTTACAAATTTTAACTTAATAAGTAATAACATAATATTAATATTATACATAATAGCTACTTAAAATAATTTAACCTTTCACTGGACCCTTAGATGCAAAAACAGCTATGGGCTGAGTGACATCATCTCCTAAACTTTTCCACATGAAAACTAATCCATGATCCGCTAATTCTGAACTATTAACCTTGTTTTCTATTTCACCTCCAAAATCTTCTAACCCGCTATATGTTAATGTTCTTGTTTTTACGTTAATGCTAGTCCTTAGGAATATTTCATCTAATAATAAAACGCCAGTTCTTTGTTGTTGAGTTTTATTAGAAAACTTTTTCTTTAACAACTTAAAAAATGAATAGTCAAAACCAAATTCACTTTTAAAGGCTAGTAAATGTCTTCGAATAGTGTTTACACATGGTAATGGTAAAATATTTTGGTCACGTAAAAATTTGTATCCAGAAGGGGATCTATACAAAACAAAATACAACATGTGAAAATAAACTCATAATATATTATCTAGTAATATTTAAAACTATATAGTTCCAAATTGTATTATAGAATATAATTTTTACCGTATTTGAAATAATAAACAAAGAATAATCCAACTTTCTGAGTAGTGTCTATTTTTCGGATTTTTGTACTTAGCCGCAGCAAATATTTCATGAATTAATTCAGATTGGCATTTTGGAATTCCAGAATCCTCAATACGCTTTTTTAATTCATTACTTGACATTTCATTTATTTTATTTTTTAATAAATTAAGATCAAATTTTAATTTATTTATTTTATTATTTGACCTATATACTTGTTGTCTTTTTTTTTTGTATACTTCTCAACTTTTGAAAATGTAATTTTTTACTTGGTGAAAAATAAATATGAACAGACTTTTTATTTTTTAATTGGGCTTTCTTCTTTTTTATTGAAAAAAATAACCGTTTGCACCATAGACAACAAGAACTAGAACTAAAATTAATTTACTAAATAAATTACTACTATTATTTTAGTAAAAATGTATACTTAATACATTACATAGATTTACCTATTTTCTGGTAATATTTTGGAACAACTTAAATGCTTCCAAAACCCATTAATATTTTTAAACTGATGGCCAAATGATTCTTTTATATCAGGATAATTATTTACTGGAACAGCTCAATAACATACATTCAACGAATCAAGAGTTTTAATTATACTTTCTACATTTTCTATGGTTGTATTTTCAGTTGGATGAGATGTCGAGGGAAATAGAATTTGTTTTTGTTCATTAGCTATATTTTCATTAAAAATATGTATGATGAATTCTGAATCTATTAACAATTTTAAAATTAAATTTAAAATACATAAATTCATAGTTTTATGGTTAGTTTTATAGCAACAAGTTTTATTTACCTTGAGTAACTATTAATTCTTTTTCAATACAATGTTGGTAGTTTATAATATAATTTGACAGTTTGAAAAATGAAACTGTTGACTTTTTATTCAACTCGTTCACTGAAACATCCTTAAACCATTTAGGGGGAAGTTTAACATTATTTTGCTTGTCTACTAGGACATAAAATATAGGCTCCTATAAAATTACAAATATTTTTAAATATGTTTTCTAAATAAATGAGGTGCCTTTATCTACTAACTTGATCATAGCTGCTATGGTATATTATACTACTCATACTTTCATCTGTTGTAGAAATTGACATATTATTTTCCTAAATATAATTAAATACATTTTAGGTAGGTATGTGTCAATTTATTATTAATTATTATAATTATTTATATTAGCTATCGTATGTTATTTTAATAAAAGTTACATTAAAACTACTAACCTCTACAAATGAAATACTTTTATGGCTAGTACTTGCTACAGTAGAATCATTAAAATCCATTTTATGAGTAGAAACATTTACCTAAATGCAATTTTATTAATTACATTTTTCTATTATTTTTTTAATGAACAAGTTAATTTTAAATTGTAAATTTACATATAAGTTATTTTCATCCGACCAGGATTTTTGTTTAACAATTGGCATGGTACTGAACTTTTGATTTTGATTCTCTTCACAACTTTTTATCAAATTTAACTTTACCATTGGTACAGCACCTTTCTTTAAGTGAGGCCTTTTAAAACAAATCTTGAGATATGGTAAAAGTAGAATTAATATAATATTAAGTTGTAGGTTCACAAATTTTAATTTAATTATTAAGTAAATTATATAGTGAATACTTAATAGATTTATTCAAATTATAAGTTATACTTACATAAATATTATAAATTGTGATTTGTAATTAATACTTACCGAGTACTTACTAGTCCCTTGTCCTGATACCCAGGTGTCAATTATATCTTCTTTAAGAAAGTGATCACCACAAATCCTAGACCTTTTATTTAAAGTCTTGCCAATTACTCTTTCCCATTTTTCATGGGAGGCTATTGGAACACTAAACCTAGATTTAGAATTTCCAATACAATTTTCAATGCAACATTTATCTAACCGAGGCGGCATATTGATTTAGATAAATAATATATTAATATAAAAATATTGATGAGTTGTCTGTACTCTACTTATTACGCTTATTACTATTATATTGAGCTTATACCATAGAGTAATAATAACAAATTAAAAATACGCGGGAATTAGTATGTAAAAACTACACAAGACTGCGCTAGCTGTTATGCCGCAACGAGAGAAGGTTCGGGCTTCACTTTTCACAGGTTCGTTGCGTATCCAGTATATTAATCCGTG
>NW_019102300.1:0-2891 GCF_001856785.1 Myzus persicae
TCAACATTTGAAAGTTTTTACCATTTCACAATAATAACCCCCCTTCACCTATTGATCGGTGATGATTTTGGCGGTTGCACTCTCAAATTTTTTGACGTCGATCGTCCTTTGGCAATTAATATTCAATGAGATGTAACTTTGATGTGCGTAGAGCACTCTTTTTTGAAATTTTGCTTTTGTGTCCTATGTAATCGCACAGTGGAACAATTTAATACATTAGCAATTACGTTTAAAACTGCACGGGACTCGTGATTATTATTCGGTTGATGTCGGCTACCCATGCTTCAGTCATGTGAAAGGTATAATATTATGTTATTTATTTTATTCGTAAGGTATAATATTGTTATGCATACAAAAAATAAAAATATAGAGCAAATTAATGTAAAAATATTTAACGAATTTTAATTTGGTGGTTTGGACACTAACTTTTTGGAAATGTATTCTAAAAGAGACTCGATTTCACTTTCCCTGGTTAGAATCATATTTCAAGTATAAATTAATTCTACTAAACATGTTTTATAAGTAGTGTCTTAAGCTATGCATCCATATACCTCTGTATACAGTTGTCTAATATTGAAATAATTAGATATTTTTTTAATTTATTTTTTCTAAAAAGATACTTCCTATATATGGCTGTATAATTTGAATTCAAAATTAGTATAGAATATATTTTAAAAGTTGTTGGTATAAATTATATATAATAAGGTATTCTGGTCTATGAACAATGTTCAGTACAGTCAAATAATGAATTACGAATTAATTAATTTATAGGTGCTATAACAATTAAAATGATGAAATTATTGTTAATTTACTTAACATTACAAATTATCATCATTCAATTCTTAGAAACTACTTGCACATCATTCCTATCATAAGATATTCACCTATACATTATTCATTTTTATCTAAAAGTTAAATTATCGCTAAAATATTATAGATAGGAATATTATGTTAATAGTTACTAATATCAACAGCAATAAAATTGTAAATTGAACATACTTAACATATTTTATTATTAGCACCGTGGACTACATGATAATATTTTAATTTATGAAAAAGTTAACTAACAGTTATTTAACGACATGTTAAATACGCATTTCAAATAAAAATTAGAGTCGTTTTTTCATCTAAATATAAGAAATAGGTACTGTAGGTGCTACTCAATAATAATTTCGTTAAAAACAGGTTAATTAATAATAATTCTACAGGGTGATTCACCAAGTATGCTCTCCCCCGTTTATTCTTTAATAATGTATTCGGTTAAAATCCTTATTTTTGAAATTTTTAAGTGACTATACTTTCAAATAGTTAGATTTTTTCAAGTGAGAATCACTGTTTTTTTTTTTGTAAATAGTCAATCAAGTGAATTTGTTTTAAATGTCGATAATGACCTAAATCGACAGGACAATATTACAGGGGGTTATATTTGTTTGAAAATATTTTCGTTAAGACTTAAGTATACCTATTTAAAATTTNAATTAGAGTCGTTTTTTCATCTAAATATAAGAAATAGGTACTGTAGGTGCTACTCAATAATAATTTCGTTAAAAACAGGTTAATTAATAATAATTCTACAGGGTGATTCACCAAGTATGCTCTCCCCCGTTTATTCTTTAATAATGTATTCGGTTAAAATCCTTATTTTTGAAATTTTTAAGTGACTATACTTTCAAATAGTTAGATTTTTTCAAGTGAGAATCACTGTTTTTTTTTTTGTAAATAGTCAATCAAGTGAATTTGTTTTAAATGTCGAAAATGACCTAAATCGACAGGACAATATTACAGGGGGTTATATTTGTTTGAAAATATTTTCGTTAAGACTTAAGTATACCTATTTAAAATTTACAAAAATCAGAATTTGAATAAATGATGCATATGATTAAAGGATAAGATGAGGTAAGCATGCTTGGTGAATCATCATGTATAGATAAGTGAGGAAAATCGATTGGCATAACAATAAATACATACGTACATAATACGTTCAATAAAATAAAATGAACTTTTTTTAATGATGACTGTGATCGGCTTTTATTGTCTGTAACAATTGATAATCCATTACCTAATAAATATTATTTGCACTTAGTCCGTTCGCCAGATGTGTTATATTACTATTTTTAATACCAAATAAGACATAAGTCACTCGATTATGAAAAACATTACGCAATCGAAATACGAGTACCAAAATGAGTGATGACTAATGACTCGAACACAGTTGACCGGAAAGAAATAGGAGTGCTCTGAGTAAACGCGTTATTATACTTATTTACTAATATTTTTCTCTCTCGGACCACCGAAACCGATCTGATGTTGAAGCGCTCCCGAACTGGCGGACTATTACTATTTAGTATATTGAAACCAAAAGTAGGTCGTGAAAAACGAATTTTCTCACATCACTGTGTATAATACGAGTGCACATAATCAATAAATATATGAGACCTAGATATTCCATAGACCGAAGCGGAAAAATTCACATTCGTTATTTTTATACGTCAGAAATTCAGACGATAAGATGAAAAAAAATGGAAAATTCAGAAATTACCACCACCTGCAGTCACCGGCCAATACAGTACAATCGTGTCAACTGACCATAACGACGTAATAGGAGGTAAACATAATTATTATATATATATATTATATACGTACGTCTAAGTATATGTAGGTACACCACGGGTGATGCGTGCATTATCTTTATACAACCTACTTCTGATGAGCACGATAAACAAGAAATAAGGTTGCCATTTTTCCTGGCTAAAGCTCGTCTCGAAATTAAATATTTTTTGACCACTTATTGATCCATACGACCATACAGCCGACTTCAGGTGTGTATATTTTATTTTATTATGTCAAATTGCACTTTTATCTACCCACACTCCACAGAGTAATAGTTCGGA
>NW_019102301.1:0-2791 GCF_001856785.1 Myzus persicae
TAAATATTCCGCTCTAAAAATAGTATATGAACATACTTATGATCCGTACTAACACAACTAAATATTTTATTTTATTTTTTAGTTTAATAATAATTATTAATTTATAAGTTTGTTTCTGAACTATTTGTGGGTATACGGCAGTATAAAAATACAGCTCATTGGGGGGGGATCTATCCCCCATACCCCCCCCGTAATTACGCCCCTGGGTACATATAGTAGTTAGGTCCGCAGGGATAATAATAAACCGTAGACACGTCACACGTATTTATGTGTTAAAAAAAAAATATATACATATTATGTTTCGTATGTTTTTCTTGGGTTTACGAGCACTTTGTTTCACATCCTATCAACATGTATAGTGTCGGTAATAGTGTTCAAAAGGCCAGCGTTTATAATACAATTTATAAAAACAACTACTTTTTGCTGGGGGGGGAGGCAATGTGCCTCTCGCGTTCCACCTGCATTGTCGTTTAGGCATGCATTGCGAGGAATACACTAACTGAACTGTGTAGGATTTCGTGGACACTTTCTAAAAAACTGTAAATTGTCGACAACAAAATATTATGGAAACAGACATACTATCAACAATTATCGGATAAAAATTATTACTTGGTATACAATTTAGAGCACTGTTGTTATTTGGGTAATTCTATAACAAAATTATACGACTGCAGATATTACAATACAATAATAAACATTGCGTATATTGCACACACATGATATGTATATAGAATTTTGGTCCGTGCTGGTAATAATAATGAACTGTATAGACACGTCATATTTATGTGTTAAAAAATAAAAATCAGAGGGTATAGTATAGTGGTTTCATACCAAGAATAATGTAACGCATAATATTTTCGTCTAACATTTATTATTTCATCAGAATTTAAAACCGTATAAAATTTGCCATCTAAGCATTTTGGAATATTAACATTTTGGTTATCCATGTTTTTAATAACAGATATATAGATATTAAATTAATATTTACAAATATTAAAACAATGCACAAAATATAATTTTTTCGTCACTTTGTCAATCTACACAAACACCGCACAGATGCATAATACGCACGAGACAGACAGAGAATATGAACGAACAGTCGTCAGTCGGCGACCGGTGATCAACGAAGTCTTATCGCTGATATAATATTATCGCCAGACACCAAAGTTACTTTAATCTAATATATTATTATCTAACATATTATTACTAATTGGGCAATTGGGAAAATTGTTTTNATTGGGCAATTGGGAAAATTGTTTTTTTTTTTTATTTTTATTAGCCTCTAGTAAAAACTATGATGGCTCAAGGGAAAATTGTTATATAAATGAAATATGAAACATATTTTTTGAATGTAGGTATCTAGTATCTTAATCATAAAAAGATATTAGATACAAGTCAATAAAGTATTTAAATACCCGATACAAGATACATTCAAATTATGTATCTCGATACAAGATACAAGATACAATTGTATCTAAGATACGTATCTCAAATGCTAGTATCTAACCCAGATAGCAATTGTGTAATGATAATAATATAATATTATTATTATTACAGTACACAAATATTGTTATAAATATAATGTTATTATAATAACATAATTATCCAATTAACATAATATTTTTTCAGTCATTTAATAATAATAATATTTTAATATTTTTTATATACGGTAATAAAAATATTGTTTTATAGATATTATAATACAATTATTATAATATAATTATTATAATATTTTTAGTAAAATTAGTTAATAATAATATTTTAATGTTTTCAACATACGGTATTATTAATATTATTTATAAAATATTATAATAAAGAAAGTATAATATTATTATAATTATGTTTAATTATACGCCGGTTTTATAATATATATATATTATATTATATATGCGTAGATAGACATAATAATGCTATACACGAAGGTGAAAGAGTATATATAGGTAGTAGGTACATTAATTTCCTCGCACCTACTGCCCAGCCCCAGTTATAATAGTAGTATACATATTTTGTATGTTCATAGTACGTTTTTTTTTCACTGCGGTAATTTCAAGGCCCGCTCGAACACACTGATTTTTCCGTAATACAAATCATGGGGAGATTTCACACTAATTGTTGTCTACGAATTCTCCACTCACACAAAAATATTAACCGTATATCATTTTACAGGGAGATTTCGCATTTCTTGTCCACGAATTCTCCACTTACACAAAATATTTACCGTATTTTAAAATTACAGGGAGTTTGCACACTCAAAATATATTATCATGATTATAATAACCTAAACAAATTATTTACAAATTAACAACAGTTACCTAATAATCAATTTAGTATTTTATTATGCTAGTCCTAACTCCTAGGTAGGTATTATACCTAATTAGTAAATAGTAGTATATTATTGAAATGTATACATGATATAATTATAAGGTTATACTGTGGAACTATACGCTTGAATAATAAGGGGCGGAATAACCTCTTCTTTTTTAAAAATATTTTTGTGTTTTTGTAGTTTATAATATTATGTAGTATATAAGTATAATTGCCATGATATTTGTGTTGAGGTCTTACGATTATATATATATTTTTACACCCACCCACCCATTTCAGACATGAAGCAATTGCTTCAAATAATCCTATATATCGGGAGACGGAGTGGCCGAGCGGACTAAGGTGTCGGCTGCCACGCAGGCACGCAGCCGGCCCGAGTTCGATTTCTCGGTCGCGGGCGGCATTTTTCTTCGGGCAAGTCACGGTGTCCGGAGAACAAGTGCCGCCATCCCCCACCCGGGCATGG
>NW_019102302.1:0-2894 GCF_001856785.1 Myzus persicae
AGTTTATCAAACCCTCAAAATTTGAAAAGTTTATTCTAATACATTCGATGCTTTAAAAGAGACATATGGTTTTTCTTAGGCTAGTAAGTAGATGTATGTACAGTCGAGATATGAATTCAATTTTATACTTTTTTCATTGGTTGATAATTAATTTCTTTTAAATTAACATTCATAAGCTGTATTGGAAAAATTGATAAAGTATCAAAGTTATCAACGTTTCTTGAAAAATAAGTTTTTGATGTATTTCTATATCGTTCTCTCTAAACCATTTCCCGTTATTTCCATACGTCTAACTTTTGTAATTAATACTTTTGGTATTTTACTGGGAAAATGTAGGAAAAAAAAAACTTTTTAATAACAATATACAAATGATACCTATGTAATATATTTTAGTAGGTACAATGTATTTTCTCGTCTCCTGAGATCAATTTGGGTATGTAAAAGGTAAGCTATTTTATAATACATATATGATATATATATATAAATTTGATAGTATATTAAATGTACCTATGTGTATACATTTTATACAGCCATTTAACTCACACTATACATCTGAGATAGGTAGGTACTCAAATTTGTGTTAGTAAATTAATTTAAATTAAAAGTGACATTTGTTTATGATAAATACCTAATAATAGTTTGATTCAATGTATACCTGTGATAATAATATATTAGTTGAACTTAGAAGTCACTCAATAAGTTAGATTTGAGTTATCTCTGTTCGAAAATTATGTGATTTTGAGTTGTTGCTGTCCGCTGGAATTTGTTCATAATAATATACGATTGTCGATGAGACAGAGACAATAGAATAAATCGTATTAAATTATATTATATTTTGATGGACTACATTTGCAAATTGTAAAGTACAGTAAACAGCTAGGCACATAATAAAAATAATATAGTAAATTACAAACCAAATTTTTCAATTTCTAAAATGGGTGTATAGTAATTTATGCCCATTCCCCATGGACGATAGTAAGCTCTCCTGGGTCTACTTCAGTACTGTCTGAAAGGTGTATGTAAACTCTCCCGAGTTTCAAAAAGGAGGGATCCCGACATAAAAGGAAAAATTAATTAAAAGATAGGTACCTACGTTTTAAAGTCCACCTACATAGAGCATAAATATAAATTTACAATACAATTTTATTTACGACATTTATTTATGGCATAAATTATAGTAAATAATAATAAAAAAAATGGAAATCATTTTAATCAGCTGTACCTACCTAACTGTCCAGCTATAATGGACAAGTTACCTGATATGTACTTTGAGACAAAAATAATTAGATACGATTCAGATACAAATACTTTTATACATTTTACTTTGAATTAATTATTATTTAGAAGTAGTTTTTTTTTAAGGGAAGCCGCAGTTTCAAAGTCTCTCCCGGGCCCCGACGAGCCGCCCCTGCCAACTTGCCTGACTTTTTTACTTTTGACAGTTACAACTAGATCTAATTTCTTCTTAAGTTAAAGATGCAGTTTTTCTACTAGAATAAGTGACTTTTAGCCAAAAAAATCATTGTACCTACTTGCATCACTCCGTTCACAATCTAACATTATATTTTTGAAATATATGTGTATAAATATCAACTACAATACAACCATACCTAATATGTATCTAAGTATATTAGCCTCTGATCCGGTTTGGTCACTCGTCAATGTCTACTGCAGACGACTTAAGTCGGTACAGTCCCCTCTACGAATACGTTATATACATTCGGCATGTAATAAGTTCACAGGAAGAGTCTTATATCATACAATCATATTATATTTAATTTGGGGAATGTGTGCTTGGACAAAAGAAAAAAGTATACATTTTGTTGTTTCATGTCACGTATAGATCGGTCATATTTGAATGGATGTGAACTGTTAAAAAAACTTGATACGTGTAAAAGAAAAAATTTAAGTTTATTACTTTTTTTTACACTTTTTAAAGAATACTTGTATTAAATAAAATAATATGTTCTGTTTATGAGGCATAAAAAATATATTAACATTTCTATTATTTTGTTGTTTACAAACAAATACTCTATAGGAGCTCATATTATCTATTAACTATGCAGATCACATACAAAAGTGCAATGTTTTCAGTGTATTCGACTTAGTATACCATGAAGAATATTAGTCATTAATTATTATTTATTACCTTAGTTAAAACTTCTATACAACTTTATACCTACTATTATAAATATTTTAAGCTACCCACTAATATTTCAATCGTATACAACTATAAAGTATATCGTTTAAGTAACACTTTTTTTGTGGTTGGTATTGTTGACTGCTATAAATCCACAGTAGAGAATCGCTGATGTAAGTTCCAGATAATCTGGAATGATCTGGATGATCGCCGATGTTCAGTGTTGTCAAAGATATATTTCACTATTTTACACCTATCTAGTGCGGTGGTTTCCAAAATGTAGTGACCAACAGGGAATTAATATTATAGACTAGTCTATAGTAGTCTATAGAGACTATACTTTTATATGCCTACTAATATTTTATGAACAAATTGAAAATTATATTGAAATATTTAATGACAAATGAAATGTTTTATTAAATTTAATTAAAAAACCCTCCCCTTTTTTATGTTTGCATTATTATACAATCTTACCAGTGGTAATTAAACCGGTTCAACTAATGCTAAATTAATGTGAATAAACTTGACCATTAAAAAGTGTGTTCTGATCAGAATTACGACCTTAGCTACTGAATATATTTTATAAAATATAATATTAGATAGGTATTTTGATATTGTAATAATGCAATATCCAAAAGGTACCTATGTTAACTTAAAACACAATTGTATATAACATTGTTATTCCTTATTTGTGATTTATTATACAATTATAATTGTTATTTGAAGATAATTGACAATATAATTAAATATAATA
>NW_019102303.1:0-2891 GCF_001856785.1 Myzus persicae
ATTTTTCTTTATAATAAGCTGCCGACTTTTATAGCTGGCCACCCGTGTATATATAGTCATACAGAAACTAGGAGAAGTGTTATTAGTTTTATAATAATAATATATTCTCATTGAAGGAAAATAGTTAAGTCAGATAAACAAACTTAGTTTGGGTAATTGCTTATAGCCTATAGGTATACACTATAGGTCATGTAATTTACACTACGTCGAGTCAATCAGTCATTTGATTTTTTTTTTAATTGGACCGGTGAAAGTTTTACAACTCCGGCTACTGAGCCAGTAATAGTACACATCTCCCTTATCACCGTTTTCCGAGAAAACTTATTGGACAAAGTAATCAAATCATATTTAATAGTTTTAGACTGTAAAAACTGTATAATTAATAGATAAATAATGACTCATTATATTCGGCATTCGATTTTTACATATATATCTATAAGAAATATTAAATAAAATAATTGCACACCAAAAAATGTGCATATAAATATAGGTGTATCAATAATTACAGCATACTTTCATGATATTAATAATATTATGTTAAAATATCTTAACCCATATTTTGTCTAATTAATATTTATGAGTTAATTCTAGATTAATGAGGGATATACCTATTAGATAACATGTAATTGGTATATACAAATAATGTTTACCAATCTCACTTGGCAAATACTAACATATTATACACCCTAGGGTACACTTCCATGCCCTCCCAAATCTCGCCTATGTACGCATATATTATGCATTTAAATAAATAAAAATATTCTAAGACATTACATTAAATTAAACTGAACGTACAAAACAGTTATTGACCAGTTTATCAACATAGTTTGTTGTTTAAGAGATTGCAAAAAATAACCATAATAATGTCATGTAAAAGGTGTTTAATTTAGGTAAATTTATTTAATTATGTTAGGAAGTGTATATTAGAGATATAAAATTAAATTTATAAATTACTGCTCAACAGTACACGTTTCGTATACCACAGCTATACATTGGCACAGCTTTAAGTATTAAAGCTCTATGTCTATCTTTCATTTAATAAATGCTTGTTCGTCTTTTCATGTAGATAATAATATGATATCGTACATGATTCCGGTTAGAATACGATTATTATACATAATACTTTCTCCAATATTAAGACAATAACTTCTACTGACATTCGACATTATATTATTGTATAGTTGTTGATTTTTATCTGAAAAATGTTAACAATATTTAGTACTTAAGTTTTTGTGCGATAAAGCGTGTAACTTATACTAACATGCATATTTACACGACGTATACAGTTGCTCAAGGGACGGTAGATATATATCAATCATTTAGACGATTCATAGTATGTATTTTTCGTGTTGACTAACAGAAAAAAAATCACAAGCACGCACGTCAACCTCACGTCCTTGCTGGTATATATTAATAACAATAATCATTATAAGTATTATAATAGTACCTAATAGTAAAGCACATCCGTTTTAAGTTATAACATAGCGGTCTAGTTTTGACAACGGCGGCCTAAATGTATACTATTATTATTGCTGTAGTTCATAATACCACCAGTGTGATATGTATATTATGCATGGGCGACAGATGCCTCGGGTGGCATCTGTACTCTACAGATAGAGTTTTTGTGATGTACACAATATAATATACATCGATATCGGGCAGAATAGACTACAAATCAGTGCTAATTGAACGACGGAATATAGGTACGTCACGACGATGACTCGTGTATATTATTAAACTCGTGTGTGCTCGTGTGCGTGTGTGTTTTAGACGGAGAGTTTTAATCCTTACGTGTTACATCTATTATATTATTATTAGGTATATGCTTCATAGTTCATGTGCCTACGTGTTGTCCGTCTTATATAGATGTTTCACGGACAATTAGATTTAATTACAATTATTAAGTGTTATATTCGCGTGGTAGGTATGTATATAGTATTGTAGCCTACTGTATAAATTAGAGAAATAGACACAGTCTCGAGTAGTGACCTAAGATCAAGAAACTTTTCTTTTTTTTATCGGGCTGCTCTTATTTCTTTTTCATGTACAACCGAATTTGACATTTATTAGTCGTAATAAAATAGCATTTTCTATTAATAAACAAACTCTGATTATAAAGTACATATAAGTAACCAAACCTCACATTACAAACAAGTACGAGTTTTTACAGATAGCATATTTCGCCCTTATATATTTGTATAAGAAATACGCAAACGCATATAGTCTACAAAACTATTTGACAATGTCGATGAAAAGTGTTGGGGTAATGGGGTGGTGTAGGCGGAGTGTCGGTTGGTCCTACCTCAACTCGGCTCGTCTTCGTGCGACGTTTTGTATTAAGTATCTATTTTGTTTTCGGAGATGATTTCGCGCCGGCGCTACAAAAACAAAAAGAAACTCGAAGTCAATTAACTTCCGCCGACGATAACAACAATGACCGCAGTGTTTACGACGGACGCCCTCGCGCTCGTGATGTCTGTGCGCGCTTGTATGATATTATGTTTACGGCGTTTAAGCATAGTACTCGGATACTGTAGTATAATAGAGTGTTGTGGTATTATCGACCGTGACTTGACCGAAACGTCTTTACGATGACGAAACGCCATCACGGCGGTACAATTATTTATTACGCAATCGCGTGAAAACCGTTTGTGGGCTGTGACAGTACATATAAGTATAAAATATATATTAGATGTGTTATATATATTCACTATATTACTATTTTTTAGGAGTTAAGTGATGAAAATTCCAGATTATTCTCCCTCCCTATCTACAACACCCACTAGCGGGAGCACAATTTTTTCGTCATAACGGTGATTTTTTGAAATTAGCCAAATAAAAAATAATAACTAATTATATAACTACAGTTGTAGATTTGTATAAACAACAAG
>NW_019102304.1:0-2905 GCF_001856785.1 Myzus persicae
TTGTACAATTAAATTTTATACTCGGAATATATTTTTTTTATGGGCAATCCGATAAAATATTGTTAAAAAATCTCTTGTATTTATAAGAAATGAATTGGTAACAAGACAAACAAATATGTACGTGCGTCTTCTGTTTTTTTTATAAATTATAATCGACATATTTTGATGTAGACAAAAGTACATTGAATTCACTGGTTTTCAGTAACTACTAGCGCGTAAAATCTAGGCCATCTGGAACTAAAATATATTTTTTTGAAACTTGAAGTTTACCAAATTTTAACTGATTTAGTTTTTAAATTTTGCATGTCTTTGAATCAAAAAAAAAAAAAAATAATAATTGTTTTTGGCATTGTTGCGTTCATATTATATCTATAAAGTAAATATGTGACTAATAGTCTAGTAATTAATTGTAAAATAAGATTTTAAGTATTCATTTTAAGTTAGTATAGTTCAAATGCATTAATCGTTTTCCTGGCTCAGTAAAATATATTATAATTTATAATGAATGGTCGTTGTAATTACTGAAGTGGTGTTATGGAAGTATTTACCGAAAATCAGTTACCAATACAACAACTGTATTACTGTCAACTTTGTGTTCTCATCGTTATTTCTGTCACTTTTTTCAGTTTTCGAATAAATTTAAACAATTGAAGGACATAGTCAATAATTTATGAAGACGATACCATACCGAACCCTATAATGTCAAAATGTGTTTTAGGTTTGTCACCCTATATTTTTGTGTTATACTCTCTTGTTTATCGCAAACAATTTAAACAAAGTTAAACAGCACATTGTTACAAATGTGTTAACTTAAACCCATAAAACTGAAACAATTTACATAAAACATAATATATATGCATACATGGGCGAAATTGGAATTTTTAAGTTACAGGGTCCAGAACCTTACACTATAATAATGTATTTAAATATTTATCCCAGTGGAAGGCTTTCCTTTGAAACCCCTTATGATTATTACTATTTCAATTCTTTTACCACAAATGATTACTTACCGTTATTGTTTAAGCACAAATTATGATATTATTTAGTACAAGTCTTTCTCGAGATATGTTTTGTACCATAGTGGAGCGGTCGCCAACCTAACCAACCGGTGATCCTCGAGAACATTTTGGTGGCTGAAAAAAAATTTGATTATTATACGGAATTTTGTTTTAAGAACCTTAAAGCTGGTTTCATTGGATAATCATTATGTACAAAAATATGACGTTGTGTTACGGTCGCTGTGTGCAAATTCAGTATAGTAAACAGTAAATAAAAATTGTTATATTATTCTTGAAATAACCTTAACCATATTTTTGATAACAAATTAATAACCGTAGACACTTGATATTTTCACCAAAAACCCTTCACTCAGTATAACAGCTAGCAGTGGAAAATTTTAGAGGCACGATTATTTTGTATATGCATTTAAAGTTCAAATTTTGACAAAGTTCATCAAAATTCTGAAATTATACTTATTATTTTTTAGTTAGAAATGTATAAAACATTTTCTTTTCATATCTAACATTAGAAATTTTAATAGAAGATTACCCACAAGTTTTTCTGCTTTTACCAAAAAAAAAAATTTACCGGAAGTAACCATATTTGTAGTCATGAGATATTTTCGATTAGATTATTAATAACTTGTAGTGTAAACACTAGATTATACTTTATAGTAGTCAGTAGAATTTGGAATTATGGATCTAGTGGTCCGTGAGGTCTAATAGGTTGGCAACCTCTGCTGCATAGTGGACATTAAATTATTAAGTTTGTATTTTTCTTATGCATAAAAAAGGCTAAAAAATTTTTAAACTTGTTAATATAATTTTTAAAAAAAATGTACGGGAACTTTTTCTTATGTTATAATTTATAAGAGCCCGAAATACATTTGCCGGGCTAAGACCAATACACACCCCCCTAGTAACGTCAATGTATGTAAGGTTAAAAAAACATGTACCTACCTATGCTTTTTATGTTTTGATCTTGTTGCACAACATATTACATAGATAATTGCCAAACTATTAAAAAAAAAAAAACCACTCGTTAAAAATGTTACTGCTCAGAAAAAAGTGTCCAATCCAACAACATTGCTGTTGTCGTGACACTTGGGTCCAGTGAGTGCTTGTGTAAGATATACCCACCCCCCCCCCTATACCTTAAAAATGCAGAGTACTTCCGAATTTTTCGCTTAGTAATTTAAGTCAATCCGTCTAGTAGGTAATTAAAGCATATAATTATATATTTTGGTTGCTATATATTTTATGAGTGTGATAATCGACTGCAATAATATTGTGGATAATATGACGTAGATATGGTGCGGAATAAACGATTACCGTTGACAATGCCGACAGTACGGTAATAATAACCTTACCGCGGCCGTAACCACATCGGCGTGGGACACCGCATTCATATCATATACCTAGGTATAACAATATTTACCACCAGCTGCCGGTCGTACCGGCAACACACGCACACACACACACACACACACACACACACACACACACAAAGCGTAAGATCGATATCTATTAATTAAAGACATTACATATAGACCTAACTTATGTGGAGAGTGTGGAAGAACGGACTTCGGACGGCGTAATATGGACGAGAGCCGAGTGGCCGCGGCGGCGACCGAGTGAGGAATCTTGTTTCCGTCCAAACGAACCGCACAACAAGCGCATGATAATATACACACACGGACACGACCGCGGGCAAAGGCGACGGGTACACCGGACACGTTTATTGCCTATTATTATTATTATTATTATTATTTATACTGTTGTACTGTTACTATTATTATATTGTATGATATCGCAAAACCTAAGTCGTCGTCGTGTACACGTAGGTAGTAGGTATATATGGTATCCATTAGCGGTAGTCGCCGACGATTTCGCACGTCTACGTCGTT
>NW_019102305.1:0-2901 GCF_001856785.1 Myzus persicae
TCAAGCATGATATGGGTATGTGAAATATCACAAATTAAAAATGCTCAAATCTCCCTTGAACATTAAAATATTGAATAAAAGCTGACACTTAAGCATGAATAATATTGTTACCTGAACGTTTGATGATGCGTTATAATATCAAAATTAACAGCAGACTAATGAAACATGTAAACAAAAATTGACTATGAAATATGTTTGTAAAACTAAGACAGCAAATGCATGGGCAGAGCTATAATATGTTCAAACTTATTAACACTGAAATAGTATGTGTATTTTCCAGATTGTATTTTAACTTGTGTGTTGATACAAAATATACAAGTCAAGTATTAAAATTATTATATTATGATCATCAGTAGTATATGCATGATTTCAGTTTGGTTAGGGTTCTACCTCATATTGATCATAGACAATGGGAGGGGGTTTCATCTCATTTACATAATTTTTTGCAAAACATTTTTTAAATAATTGTTTAAGATAAATTATAGGTTTGGTCTTGAATTTAATCTGCATTAAGAGTATTAAACTTAGTCATCTATAGAGACTTTTTTGGTCATAATAAATTATAATACATGATACAAGGATTATGGCAAATGTTTTGTAATGTACTTAATCAGCCGAAATAAAACTATAACTATTATTTTTGGTGTTATTGCCATTCTACAATTAATTTTATATCTATTAAAAATGACTATAAGTGGTAGTAAATAAGATTTGTATTGTACAAGGAAAAAATTATAGGGGGTCAGAACCCATCCCTAAATTCAATACTGATGACAATTAATTTAAAGTATTTGATGTTTATTAGATTATCTAAGTACTGAATACGAGTAAAATAAACAATAGTATATAAAATTAATTCTTCTACAAATACCCCAAGTAGTTAATAATAGACAATAGTATATACCGTTGCACCCTAATTCATGAAGTCGATCTTGTTCAAGTACTGCTGTTTCAAAGCGAGATTGTAATACATTAGCAGCCATTTCAGCTGTTTTAACATGTTCCTAATAATAAATTAATTACATTAATTTTCAATTAATAAAACAAAAAAAATAGCTTTTGTAAATAATAAGTTAATTTTAAGTAAAATAAAGACAATAAATTTGTTTATCTTAATTAATAATTTTAATATACTTACACCTTCAAATTCCATTGTAAGTATTGATGTCAAACATTTATCCATTTTTAATTCAGTGGCTCTAAAATGCAAATACAAAAATGTAATACTTTATTTTAATATAATAAAATAATTACTTAAAAAAAATCTTTATTAATAATTAGTTTAAAATGTAATTTACATGTTTTTAATGTTTCTTATGAGTTATGATCTATTATTAAGAGGACGTCACACCCGCATGCGTTGTCTCCGTCTTACAAACGAGTAACATACCAAATTTACGCTCAGCAGTTCAAGTTTTATGCCGTCAGCTTAGAAATTAGAGTGAATTAACCTATTTTATTTAGCGTATGGTTTGTGGTTACATGCATTAGAGTTATAATATGGTAACGTACAGTAAATTTAATTAATTAATATAATATAAAAGATGAATAAAATAAAAATAAACAAGTAAAAAAAAGAGAAAATATGAGTAATATTAATAAGGTAACGATAAGGTATTAGAGATCTAGTTCTAGTTCCTCCAGCCATTTAATAAATTTTGGAGGGGTTGTGAGGCAGTCGATTCTGGGACCTTGGTAGGCGTGGATAGGACATACAAATGCTATGTGATAGATGGTCTGCTTCTCTGCTCAGCAGTCACATTTTGGTGAATCTCTCATGCCCCATTTGTGCAAGGAATCTGCACATCTACCGTGTGAGGTTCGTATTCTATTAAGTGTGCACCACAGATTTCGCTGTAGGTCAAATCCTATGAGTATATGTCCTGGTGATATGTTACATAGGATGTTGTCGTTCTCTGCCGCGGCTGCCCACGTTTGTTCCAATTGCGTCATCATGTCGAAGTTTGCATTGATTAGGTCCTTAGCAGTTTTTGGTGTCGGTTTTCTAGACTTCAATCGTGTTTTGGTCGCGTCGTCAATAAAATTATTAATGGGCAGTTCATGATTGAGATTTATTTTTGAGAGCTCTTTAACTAAGGCGCTCGCTCTGCGAAGTGGTGGGGGAGCAATTGCTGTTAATGTTGGGAGCCAGTGAGTAGGTGTCGATTTTATTGTGCCAGATATTAATCTCATGGTAGTGTTTAGTTGGGTGTCTACTTTTGCCACATGAGCGCTATTTAGCCAGACGGATGCGCAGTATTCAGCTACTGGGTAGACCAAACCAAGAGCCGAGCATCGCAGAGTGTGAACCGAAGCACCCCAAGATGTACAGCAGAGTTTATGTATTATATTATTTCTGGAGTTAAGTTTGGCGGCAGTATTTTCGAGATGAGTTTTGAAGGAGAGTGTGCGATCCAGTGTTATTCCAAGGTATTTGGGGTGGCAATTGTGGTTTAGAGCGTCTCCGTTGAAAGTTATGTCTAGTTGAGCGCTAGCAAGTTTATTGTTGAGGTGGAAACAGGACGCTTCTGTTTTGCTGGTGTTAGGTTTTAGTCTCCAGGCTTGGAAGTAGTTACCTAGAGTAATGAGATTGTCTGTGAGTATCCTTTCTGTTTCATTGAGGTCTTTGTGTTGTGTTGCAATAGCTAGGTCATCAGCGTATGAGAATTTAATGGAGTGAGTCAATGGGAGGTCGGCTATATAGACATTAAATAATAGAGGTGCTAATACAAACGATTAACATACCAAATTTACGCTCAGCAGTTCAAGTTTTATGCCGTTAGCTTAAAAATTAGAGTGAATTAACCTATTATGAAACTTGATGGTGAGAACTTTATCTATGTTTTGTTGGAAGTTTTTTTTACAATAATTCAGTTTTTAAGTGAGTTATGAGCATTTTTA
>NW_019102306.1:0-2900 GCF_001856785.1 Myzus persicae
TTTCTGGGCTGAAAGTCATTGAATCTTGTTTTATAAACAAATTCAAATATGCTTTTAATAAAATTATATTACACTCCTTTTTAACAGTGAAGAAACTTCTGATTGTATACCTATGTCTTTTGATTAACAAAACTATTTTAATTAAATAATTAAATATATAGGTATACATAAAGATTTATTTAAAATTGAGTATCCAAATACATAGGTAGATAAGTATTTTATTTAACCAAGTCAGTCTATTCTCATAAAATAAACAAAGACATTACTCAAGAATTACTGGTCTGATTATGAACTATAATAATTGTATATGAGTATGCTGTGGTGTAGCCAGGCAGTTTTTTTTTTTGGGGGGCTACAGCTCTGTTGATTTTTGGGTGTTGGTAATGGTAGATTTGTAAAATATATTGAACTTGAGAATTGAGATATCAGCAAATGTTGGTATACATCCTGATTTTTATGGGTGTGTGGGTGAATGGATAAAATATATTTGGCTCCTTCAATTAAAATTGTTCACAACACCACTGTAAGTATGCATTAAATTAATAATAAATCCACTTTTGTCATTTTAATACAAATAAACTTTTATATAATATAAATCAGAATTAGTAATATTTATGCAGTACCAAAATCATTCATTATTAATTAAACAACAATTAATTATTTAATTTAGTTATACCTAATCAATATTAATTAATAATAAGAGCAGTGTTACTAAATAATTAGTAGATATCCTAGTATTGCACAAAAAATGTTGTAATTTATACTCCAATCATTTAGATCATTAAAGTAAACAAACTTAAATAAATGTATCAACATTTTTTATTTATCAACATTTCCCCCTAAATAAACATAAAACAAACAATGTAAACTGTTAATTACCTACCTAACAGTAGTCACTAAAATAAATTATTTTCAGTAGTTAATAATAATCATTATTTAAATAGGTACAACTTTTTATTGCTAAAAATACTTATTGCTGATAAAAAAACTTAATTCAAAATATATAACTTTTTATATTAAATAAAAATTGGTGGACTTACATAGATATGCACTACTTAATAACTAAACATTTTAATGGCCTCTTCCATGTTTTTTTGCATTTGGTTTACTTTTGGAAATGTTTTGACCCAAATTGTGAGATCTTATAAAATATCCTTTAACCACATAGTTTTCAGGTCTCCTTCCTGCTGGAATCCTTTTTGAACCCCGAGTAACATTACCTTTTCTTCTACTTATAGAAGTAGGCTGGACTCTAATTTTACCTCTTCTATTAATAGTCCTTGCCGATGTGTTAACAGTATGAATAAAATTTACAAATTGTTGTTTTGTTTTTATATTTTTTAAATTTTTTGCCAATTTTTGAAGTATAATGGGTGGTAAAGATGGTACCATATTTTGCAACCTTAACCATTCAGCATCAGTCTCTGCAATTAATTCTGTATTGTTTGATGCATTAAAATCAATTTCTTTAGTACTATTTGAAGGTTCAACTATTTTAGTATTTGAGTATTGCTCTATAGGATTTCCTACATCAACTTCATTGTTAGTTGATGTCTCGGGAAGACATTCTTTTAGTCCGAGAAAAAATGCTGCTTCTGGACATTTATCACCCAATGCTAAAATACCAAGTGCATGACGTTCAATGAGAGTAATAGGTGGTAAGTTAGGTAATTGTATTTTTAAATTTTCATGGATCCAGGCTTGATGCTTACAAAAAGCTCCAGCACATCCAATTTTGCACGAACAGATACCTATTTCAGTATTTATTATGTATACAATTTTAGGACTTGATTCACTAGGTATTGAATATGTGCAATTATTTATTTGTTTAACATCATCCTTCACAATATGTCCTATTTTAGAGCACAATTTCCTATAAAGTCTATGGGATTCAGAATGTCTATCATGTGCATGATCAAGCAAACGTAAAGTAAAATAATTTTCACCAACATTAACAATGAAATCAACTAAAGCTACTGCGTTATATGCTTTAGTCCTACTAAGAAGTATATCTTTTATAACCCTGATTGAAGCCTCCGCGTAGTTGTTAGTTTCATGATTTCGGTAAAGTATATGTAGTCTATATAATTTAATCCACTGTTCTTTTCTGTTATAATTCTTTTCAAAACGCTGTACAAAATTGTTGAATTTGGTAGACACGCTACGAATTTCAGTTATCGAGTTTTCTAAATCGAACATGGTGTCTGCATACATTACCTAAAGTAAAAATAACAATTTTTTATAGATATTTAATTCAAACCCTTTGTATATTAGTAATATTATACTCTAATTTTAATTTTATTGCATAAAACATGGGTAATTATGAATTTTACTTTTTGGAACAGTCTCATTAGTGGACAGCGATCATCTAGCTTAATTCCATTTTTTGTATCATGTAACCAACGCCATTCAGCTTGTGCCATGTGAAAATGGCAGAGAAATTGCTTAGCAGAAGGCCATACAGAATTCAACGAGTTTTTCTCTGCTCTAGAATCATCACTCATAAAAACCATAGGTGCCTGCATAGGTATAGGTATTATTAAGTATTAATATGACTATTATTATAATAAAGTTAAATTTAAATTTTTTTAAAAAAAAACTATTACAAAATTAAAACCTAATCAGATAATTAAACAATTAACTTATAAATACTTTTTCATTAGTGTTTTGATATGATACAATCCCTAGACTCTAGAGTTAAATAAAATTTGTCATTTATAAGTACCTATATAATATGATTGATATAAATAAAAAAGCCACTGTTTAAACTACACTTTTTCAAGATTAGCCTAAGTAAGTAAGGTTAGTAAGTAAGTCTTACTTCCAAAACTTGTAAAATACATATTTTTATTGAATATAATTATGATTTAATATCCCTAAGTAATTTTAAATGAAAAAAA
>NW_019102307.1:0-2898 GCF_001856785.1 Myzus persicae
TAGATAACACCGACAAAACTACTGAAAATTTGGGTAAATATAAATAATTTTATAGTTTATTAATCAATTTTTATTTTGTTTTTATACAATGTTATATATTTTAGTTGAAATGAATGAATCTGAAACACTTGGTACCGCTAACAAAACTATTGAAATTTCAAGGAAAAATGCAGGTAAATAATTTTTAAAGTGCACAATGTACCTATTTATATTTTTACTGTACTATGTTTTTATTATTATTAAAAGATGCTTATGAAGATCACAGTGTTAATGCTGAACTTAAATCATTAGACCCTAGAAATTTTATTGAAATTGGATTAAAATTAACACCGGAAGAAAAAATATCTATTATCAGAAGAGGACCTTTTCAACCAGAAAAACATGAACTTATGGAGAAAAATTATCCCCAGGAACATGGTCATCGTTTCAATACTAATCAGTATTATAGAGTTTTACATAGTGGTGAGAGAATCAAGCGCGATTGGTTAAGTTTTAGTGTTAGTAATAGTCGAATGTATTGTTTATACTGTATGTTTTTTGGAAAAAATAAACAGAGATCGTGGACAGTTGACGGATTTCATGCTTGGCAAAGATTACAGGATATAAGTTAGCATGAAAAAACTGAAAATCATATAAATGCTGCTATTATAGTCAAAATGAAATTATCTTGTATCGCAATTCTTCCACAAATATATGAAAATAAAAGAAAGCAAGTATTAGAAAACAGAGAAATCATAAATGCTCTCATTGAAATAACTTTGTTTCTTAGTCAACATTCATTGCCATTTCGTGGCCATCGTGAAAGTTGGGATGAACGTAATAAAGGAAATTTTAAAGACCTAGTTATACTAATCAGAAAATTTTCTCCAGAATTAGCTGTATATATAAATCACTTGAAAACCAAAGGAAAGAGTGAAGTAAATTATATATCATGGCGAAGACAAAATCAGCTCATAAGTTCTGTAGCCACGTTTATCAAAACAAATATTATAAGAGATGAAATTAAAAAAGCTAAATATTTTAGTATTTCAATCGATACAACTTTTGATTCATCAAAACGTGAGCAATTAGCTTTCATTGTACGTTATGTTAGTTTCAAGGAAACATCTCCTGTAATATGTGAAAGACTATTAGCACTAAAAGAATCATCTTTAACTACAGGTCGTCAGCTTTTTTCAATATTTCAGGATATTTGCCTTGAAAATGAATTAGATTGGAGATCTTTACTTGTTGGTCAGAGTTACGATGGCGCCAGCAATATGCGAGGACAATATGAAGGTTTACAAGCTTTCATAAAAGAAGTAAATCCGTCTGCAGTTTATACGTGGTGCTATGCTCACCGTCTAAACCTTGTAGTAGTTCAAGTTGCTAGTAGTTCTGCTGATGCAGTAAATATGTTTGGTAATGTAGAAGAACTGTATAACTTAATCTCATCTAGTAAAAAAAGAATAGCGTTCTACGAAAATACACAGAAAGAAAACAGACCAGCTGAAAGAGTAAGGAGATTAAAAAGAGTAAATACAACTAGATGGATGTCATATTCCAAGGCCCTCCAGACAGTTCTAAACACTTTTGATATAATCATAGACACTTTGGAAAATATCAAGGTTACAGAAGTATCTGATTACAAGACCTGCTCTAAAGCCAATGGATTAATTAAATTTTTATTAACAGAAAAATGTATAATGACTGCTATATGTTTTAGTAAAATATTTCAATTATTAGATCCAGTTACAAAAATTCTTCAATCACCCGATATTGATTTATTAGAAGCAGTAAACAGTGTACAAGTGGTCTTAGATAACATTAAAAAAATGAGATCAGACAAAATATTTCAAAATATCTGCAATGAAACAACAATTTTTATGGAAAAATCTGACTTTGAGTTTAATTCATTGCCAGTGAAACGTTGTAGACGAAAAAAATTAATGGCAGGTGATTTTAATCCTGACCATGTTATTACAGATCCAAAACAAGAATATAAAGTCAACACTTATTTTATGATAATTGATGCAGCCATTGTATCAGTTGAAACTAGATTTCATTCAACAAGTCAACATTTATTAAAAGATATTTCACTTTTTTCAACTGCTAATTTAAAACAAACTAAAAAAGATCCTACAATGTTACCTAAAGACGCTTTTAAAACATTCTGTAATTTGTACCACCACTTTGTAAATTATGAAGATTTGAGGACAGAATATGTACAATATTCTAGATCATTTTTTGAGTTTGAAGATGCTATTGGGTTTCAACAAACTTATATCCATGGCGAAAACTACACTAGTAACAATGATAGTGAACATGAAAGTGGAGAGAATTCAGATTCGGATAATGATGAAGATGAAGGAGCAATGTATGTTCACAAACATAATAACTTAGGCACATTACTACATATGCTTCAAGTATGTCATAAAGCAGGATTAAAAAATGTTTTTCCATGCCTTTATGATGCCTTACATATTGCATGTACATTGCCTGTTGCAAGTACGACGCCTGAAAGAACTTTTTCTAAGTTAAAAATTGTTAAAAATAGATTAAGGACAACAATATCACAAGACAGCTTAGAACAACTATTATTAATGTCATGTGAATCAGATATAGAGATTGATAACGGTCAAGTTATTGATATATTTGCCAACTGCAGTTCAGTGTTGAAGAAACATCTTTTATAGCTTATAACCTATCATATCAAAGAAATGTATTTTATTATTATTATAATTATTATTTTAATTAATGTTTGAATTTTTTTCTAAATATAAGATTTACTGGATTAAATATATATGATTGACCTTTGGCCTTAATAATTAATTCACTGTTACCCTATTTAGAATAATTGAAGTGTGTGTAAAAATATTATATGTCCAAATCAACCACAACAGTGGTGGTGGTGGTGGT